>NW_028292247.1:0-46583 GCF_963383615.2 Lipophrys pholis
GATCAACCCCTGAAAGTGCACTAAAATGAATCCTATTATTTGCCGCTGAGCGCCACGAACACTCAGCTAAGCGTATTCTGGCAACCTTCTGATGGACGTCTACTTAAGGTCACTGTGCTAGAAGGCAAAGTGACTGTCACGCACTAAGGGAAGATTTTTTCCATGTAGGTTTATGACGTGCTTAAATTTAGAGGGAAGACCGGCAATGTAGAAGTACTCTCACTGGATTCACAATTAAATGCCGAAGTCAACATCCAGGTTGTGAATAAGTAGGGCGAACACAATGTTGTTAAGCTTGGTTATCCATATGTTATTAAAGACCTGGAGTAGAAATTTCCTGTTGTGCTGAGTTTTAGAGCCCTGCTGGTTAGATGTATCTGCTCTTCAACCAAGACAGAGATGCCAGGTATGACAACTAGTTGACTTGCCAGGCAGATTCAGGTGGATAGTGCAAGCCTAATTTCCGCAGTCACAAGCTGGAAAAAATCACCTTGCAATGTGAAGATGGAGCAGAGTACTTCATCACTGTCAGTGGTAAGGCAAAATGGGTGTCAGTGTTGGCTACTAGCCGTTTCGTTAACCGGTTGTATATAGGCCAACTCTACATATGGGAGCCTGTCCACGCTAAATAGAAACTTGTTCTAGAAGGGCGCACAGGGAAAAGCAATATCTTAGTTGAGGCTTTCCAATGTCGGGGAAACATCAGCCTTTACACCAGCACCTCTGCTCTCTCTGATAAAAAGATGTTTACCTCGAAGTCTTTGGAATGGAACAAACCCATTCTGAACATCAAAGGGTCAGTTTAAAACAGCAGCACTTTCTTCCTACATGCAGAGTCTAATTCAGCCATCTCAGATGATCCCAAATTCATCATCAAGACTGTGTGGTACAACTACAGTGCTTCTCCCTACAGGTATATCAAGGGCAGTTCTGAGATGCAAATGATCTTCGTCAACGGTATTTACATGCTCAAATTGGAGTTACCCACGATCAATGCAGCCCTGCCAGTTACCTCCATCAATGCTCGTGTATTTGCTGCCACCACTTCCTAAAAGTTACAGCAAGAACTCAACTGCCCCCATATCAACCCCATTTACTCAGCCAAGATAAATAGCCGTTCGAGTGGTACTAAGACGATCAACATCGAGAGAGAGTATCTAGGAATGGAAATAGGACTCAGGCTGGACTTGTACCTAGAGGACGGGCAGGATTTGAGTTTGTTCTATAATCCGATAACTTCTAGGCAGGTGTAAGAGGTATAGTCGCAGGAGAAGACATGGATAATGGTGCATGGACTGGAATTGGCCCTGTTGATAGGAGCAGGAGTGCTATGTGTGTACATCGTGCTGAGACTGCTGAAGGTGGGCAGGAGGAATGCTTTCGAGCTGGAAGAAGAGTCAGAGGAAGGGAGATAGGTATGAATGAATGATATCAGAAATATATGGATGGAAAGACAGCTCATCTTATTCAAATTTACCCCAACTATTGTTTTTAAATGAAAAGTTATATTTAATTGTATTTTACAATGTTTGAAGCTTCAATCACATATAATATATAATGTCACAACAAAAAAACAAGCCGTTGCATGTCACTTCTACTAACAAAATGCAAAGGACCGTCTCCCTATCCAGACAATCCCGTTCCGTTTCTCTCATGAACGGGTTCGGACGTGTCGAGAGTGTCACCCAATCTGAACGCAAAAATGCTCTCCTCTAAATGACCATCCAGAATATTGAAGCTGAAATTAATAGACTCCAGCAGAGTCACAAAGAACAACGCAAAGAAAGATTAGACAGGCTACGTACTCGAGAAGGGATCAAGTTTGACTAAGAGGAGGATGAGAGACGTAAGTTTTTTGAAAAGAAAGTAAACTTGAGGGACCCTGAGGAAGTGAGACGTCAGATCAAACTAATCGAGAGGAACAAACTGACCCTTACTAACAAAAAGAACCTTACTGTTTAAAAGTGTAACGAAATTAAGCGGAATATCGATCAGTTGCGCAAGGATAAGCTAGCCTATGATTACGTCAATGAAAAGGTAGAATCTCAACTCTAGAATGTAGCTCTTAAACTCAGAAATTCAGAAATCAAGTCCATGGAAGTTGGGGGATTCTTGAATGAAAATTATACTCATTACCACAAAGAAAAAAAATTCCATCTCCATGACCAGCGAGCACAACTCAAGGAATTACGCAACATCTTCCTTTCTATTCGAAAGGAAAACCTGGTTGACAGGAAATCTCAACTGGAGAAAGCAAGCACTGGACGAGGCAAGACTGCGAGCGAAATGCCTGAATCTCCTAAATCCCCACGTCGGCGAGGAGGTCGAAGGTCTGTACTGACAACCTACTCTCTCGAAGAGTTAAAAGATATTGTGGGTCGTTACTAAGACTAGTACAACCACATCCTTTCGAACATGAAAAGTCAAGATCTGTCTTAAGCAGTACAAGTGTTTGTAGAGAACTAGGCTGACAATTACGTGGTATTCTCCTATGTGAATGGCTTGATCGGTGAGGTGCGACAGTTGTAAGAGGATTATGACGAGAAGCTGAAATAATTATAAAGGTTCAAGAGGGATTACTAGATCCACCCAGCAAAGATTGCCTAAAATACTCGTCTTCAATAATAATTGGCATAGATAAATAGGAAGACTGAATCGTTGGGTGAGCGAATATCAAAGGATGAGAAGATCTATAAAGAAATTAAACTAGCCCTGCCAGTTGTGTTTGCCCGTCTGGGACTCGATTTCAAGACTTTTTGTGATAAACAGTTAGGTGAAATCACTGAAACCAACATTATCGAGTTCTTCTAGGAGATCTAGGAAACAGCCAACAAGCTTTTCCTAGGGTAACTGGAAGTATCACAACTCTCTGTCAGCCAGCGCAAAGAATATCATGCTCCTGTCACTCTCACTTCACAGCAGGATTTTAACTCTGCTCTTGATAAGCTAGGAGAGGAATTTGAAGTGAACAAGGGGATTATTTTTAAGAAGGATGTAGAAATTCGTGGACAGGAGCGATTTTTGCAGAGGGAAGAATTGTTGAAGGAACTAACCTAGATGAAGCAAAGCACAAACAAGAAAAAGATGAAAGGTGCTAAATGATTAATATTGAAAGCAAGTTTAGAAAGATAGGGAAATTAAGTTTATTTTGAAACTGAACTGATAGAAAAGTAGAAAGGGATATCAGATTAGTCTAAACTCTTAATCTTTTTCATCTCTCATCCATTCAATCCATTCAATCCATCAATCTGTTATTCAATTTTAGTCTTTAGCCAACACAAGATAAGCATATGGAAATGAAATCGCATTCTGAGGCAACTATTGCATAGAATATGATTAGTAGAATTCAACCAAGCAAATAAGCAATCAAACAAACAATTAACAAGAAAGCAGTCATTCAAGAACAGGCCAAACATTGATATCAATCATCATGTCACGGACACAATCACTCCAGTGCTTCCAACAACTCCTCCTCAGTGAACTCATGGTTCTTCGTGCATGATTCCTTGTTCTTGCAGTTTTTTATTATGTGATGAAAACAAGGTCTCTCTTCCTAGTTTAGCCCATCCTTTATCCGCAAACTGTGAGCGTACTTGCAACTGAGTCCGAACTTGCAGTGCCTGTAGAAGTTATAAGAACATGGGAACGAGGCCATGTCATAGAGAGGCTCAGCAGTACCCTTCTTCAGCCAGATTGCCCCTTGCTCTCGAAATAGGTTAAGGCGCATCTTCTTCTCTTCGATCTTTTTCTTCAACTAGTTTTATTCCCTTTTGAAATTCATCAACAAATATAATCAATGGATATGATACAGCCGCAGGAACTTCCCACTCCTCCTCCTGACTTCCACCCCTCTCTGCGCCAACGCTTTTTGAACCATTTTCGCACCGTTGCTGATCCTACTCCTCGCTCCCTCGTCTATCTTAAAGGAGGGATTGAGGTACCCCGGAATGATTCTGATGTCGATTATCCTTTTGAGCAAGAAAGTTCATTCTTTTATTTGTTCGGGGGACAGGAACCAGACTGCTAAGGAGTGCTGGAGGTGGACAGTGGCAAAACTGTTGTGTTCATTCCAAAGCCCATTGAAGCATATCTTATGTGGATGAAGATGTTGGACAAAGCCGAGTTCGAACAAAAGTACAAGGTGGATAAAGTGGTGTACCATGAGGAACGAGAGGCCTACTTTAAAGAATATCAGCCTTCAGAGGTGCATCTCTACGAGGGTATCAACTCTGATTCCAAACTTAAAAGTTCAGTCCCTCAGCATGAGTTCTTAGTAAACTATCGAATCGTGAAGGATAAACTATATGAGGCTCTTAATTAGTGCAGGGTAGTCAAGACTGATGAGGAGATTAAGATCCTGAAGTATGTATGTAAAAAGACTACTGAAAGCCTCATCCTCACCATGCAAAATGCCAAGCCTGGGCTGCGTGAAACTCAGCTCTCAGCTTTGTTCCAGTTTGATTTCTCCCGTAAAACCTGCAGCCTCCTTAACGGCTTTAATCCAATTTCAGCTTGCTGTCAGTCCATTTCATATCTGCACTATTTGATGGGTGACCGAGTCCTCAAACAGGGTGACTTCGTGCTCAATGATATGGGAGGTAGATACTACGGCTACATGGCTGACCAAGCCATCACCTATCCTGTTGGAGGAGTCTTTTCTCCCGACCAGCGCAAAGTCTATCAAGCAGTCTACGAAGCACAAAAGGCAGTTTTAACAACCATCAAAGAAGGAATAGATTGGACTGAAATGCATCTACTGGCTGAACGAATCATTATTTAGCATCTTATCAATATGGGCGCTTTGAAGGGAGATCCCATTGAAATCCAATAAAAGCGACTTGGTGCCATATTCTTCCCTCATGGACTGGGCCATCTCTTTGGCCTACTGGTACATGACGTTGGAGGATACAACATCGGACAGCCAGAACGTAGCGACAAATTTGGTTTGAAAAGCCTTAGAATGCGTCGCATCCTCAAAGCCAACATGACTATCACTGTTGAACCAGGTCTGTACTTCATTCCCTTCCTCATTGAGAAATCGAAGAAGGACCCAAGCCATGTCATGCACATGAACCTTGATCGATTAACTGAACTAACTCCCATAGGAGGAGTGCGTTTGTAAGATGACGTAGTGGTGACGAAGACAGGCTATTAGTCATTAAGCTTCTTACCCAGGAGCATCGAGCAAGTGGAGAAATGCTACCGAGGAGAAACTTGGTAATGAAATAATCATCTGGCTGTTACAGTATATAATTATGAACAGACTCTTACCCGCTACCCTTAGGCACTGCGTGCTTGATGATGACGATGATGTCTACAATGAAACTGATTCGCTTAGGATCAGCTCGATGAGACAGGAAGGAATGCGTCGTAAACATCAGCTGCTAAAAGATCTCACTCCTATGTCACGCAAAAAAGAAAGCAGCCTAGAAGACTCCTTTGTCAACCGCTCATTCGCACATGCTCCATCCGCCCTGTCTCCAGTAGTGATGAACTAAAAATGACTGTGTAGAGACAGAAGCTGTTGATCACCTAGTTAAGAAGCAAGATCGATTAGTTACAGGTTGAGAATATACGATTAAAATCAGTGAACGGGATGGAAAATTCAGTCAGTGCTATCAACCTTCAAACTTAAAATTCAGTGGTTGAACATTCTTCTGTCACCAAGGCAGAGGAAGATTCTGCCCGGCTTTTGAGTCTGCTTCGTCAAACTGCAGAGTACAAAGAGTTTGTTATTGGCAACTAGGCCTCACAACTTACCTTTCTGAAGACAATGATCAAAAATAGGAAGAAGGGTTGCTGCGTCTGTCATCCCTCCAAACAGGAAAGATCATTTTGGGCTCCTTCAGATCTGTATAAGCTCCTACAGCAAACAACCCGGCGCTGGGGAATTTCTCCTTCCCGCAAAGAACTAGAAGAGCTCATCGCTTAGATTGATAGCGCTTACCGAGGCATAATGGAAAAAGAGACTAAAAAAATTCGGCAAGTAATGCAAGAGAAATTGAAGAGAGCTCGACGGGAGGTTAGCTAAGCAGTAAGCTATGAGATCCAGCAAGTACAAAAATTCAAAGAGCGAGAGTCTCATAGAAAATGAAATAGTTTATCTGCAAATCTATATGTTATGCTTTGATATGGAGGTGTCAAGGATTGAAGTCATGTTACTTCACTGTAGGCTGTGACTATGGATCCCCCTGGATCGATCTTGTCAATCACTTTGAGGGCCTCTTCCCTTGCCTCCTCTAGTTCATACATTGGCCATTCCCTCCCCTCCTTTAACAGGCAATCCCCCACAAACTCATTAGAGAGGTAATTTCTGATATCAGTTTTGAAAGTCTAAGAGGTGAGCAATCGCCGAATGTATTTGATGGAGAATGATTTGGCTATGCTGCTCACTTGATGGTCAGGGTTTCTGAATTGCTCCAAATTGTCAGTGAAGTTACTCCTCCCGAAATAATGCACATAAAACGAATCGAGCTTGCGATTGCGCCTGGCTCTTCTCTTCACAAACTTGTAGAATTTGTTCTGAAGGTGCTTAAACCCCTTCCGGAAAGCCTTTTTGAGCAATTAATCACGCCTGCGCTTGTGAATCTTATGCTTGCGTTTATTTTTTTAGGTCCAGGCCTGTTACGCTCTGCACTCGTCAGAGAGGATGAGCTCAAGACTATCATTCAAGGGATAGTTCTCTTCCTCACAATCAAGCAATTAGAACATTATCAATGATTCATGCACCTCCCAATATTCTGCCTATGGCAAGCTCCACATTGCCCTGTGTGGCTTTCAATGCTTAGATGTTCACCTCCTTATTTGTGAATCCCATTTAGTTCATCTGCTTCAATTGTGTCTGAAATAATTGCTCGTAGTCAACTGAAGCGTCAGTTCCTGTTACTCCAGTTGTTCCTGTAGCTCCTGTTCCAGTTCCAGGAGGCATATACATGCCAGGCATGCCTCCCATGCCAGGCATACCTCCCATGCCACCCATGCCTCCCATGCCGCCCATGCCGCCCATGCCGCCCATGCCGCCCATGCCGCCCATAGCCTGTTGCATCATAGCTGGATTTTGCATCATGTTCATGGCATTCTTAAGGAAATCGGGGTTGTTGAAAGCTTCCTTCATCATGGGGTTAGACTCAACCATCTGTTTGAGCATAGGATTGTTTTCGATCATACCCTTCAGCATTTCGGGGTTCTAGAGCATCTGCTTAACCATAGGATTGTTCATCATCTATGACATGTTAGGCATTCCCATGCCGCCCATGCCAGGCATTCCCATTCCTCCCATGCCACCCATTCCTGGCATACCACCCATCCCTGGCATGCCAGGCATACCACCCATGCCGCCCATGCCAGGCATCCCCACTCCAGGTATACCACTCATTCCTGCACCTGGTACGGAAGTTGTTCCAGTGGTGGGGCCGGTGGTGGAAGTTGTTGATGAAGGTTCTGATTCTTTGGGTTTGATGACTATACAATTGATGGTGGATCCTTCTTCAAGACTGGTAATACTGACTTTGTCCTAATCCTTGAGGAGTTTGCCTTATGAGCAGATGACCTTTGTATATGAACTTGACCTTGGTGAAATCGGCCTCAGGATGGACCGCATTTTTAACATCCCGAATGAGTTGGTCAGGGGTGACATCGATTTCCGATGAGTTGGTGCTGGTCTTAATTTTGATTTTCATTATAAAAACTATGATACACCTTCTGACAAATAGATTATGAGTAACTAATTTAAAATATTTTAAACATCCAACATATATAAAGTCAATAGTCTCATCCCAGCCTATCCTCAACCATCCCTAGCTAACTGCACCACCATCCTTCTTTATTATTATTGTTTCTCGAAGTGTTTAAATTGATTAGACAAATGTTTTTCTTGTACTCCTCCTCACCAGCAAGAACCACGTTTAGGAATAGTCCTATGCAGAACTTGATTTCAGGGAGATCTTCTCTAAATAAATCACTGCAGAAGAATTACTCCAACTGCCTCACATCATGTCAGAGGTCAGGTCTGCCATCGATCAGTTCTTTTTTTAGTCACCCTCTCATCAGACTCGTCTCACACCCGCAGGTCTTGCAAGGAATCATCCGCATCGCATTATAGCCTGCCTAAACTATCAGTTCTAAGATGGCCTTCACAGCAGCCTAAATCCTAGCCATTCAAAACCACGATTTGCATGGATTTTTCATTTCGTTAGGGTAGGATGGAAGACCTTGCCTGAGCTGGCTGTTCTAATTCTTAGTCGATACAACCCAGGTTGTAAACTAAACGGCAGCAGCTTATTTCCTAGCTATCATAAAGTGCTTGGGCTAGAGTTAATCATAGTAGCTGACAGAGCTGTTGCTTGACCAAGAGAATGGACTGTTTGATCTTCTGTCAAGACACTTGTACAACCCCATGATATTGGAGTCTCTCACGTTCATCCTTGAGAAGGAGTATCCTGATGAGAAGACCAAAAAGATTGAAATTGCTGAGAAGATGGTAACGATAATGGATTAGAAGACTGTAGAGTGGACTGCTGAGTATTCCTATACGCTTGAGCAGTGCATCAAGGATCTGGTATTCAGAGCAGAACTGGACATCCCGAGGAGTGTCCAAATGACCAATTTTTACACTTCCTGTTGGTGGCCCTTTCTACTCAAAAACCTGGCTGATTTGGCTTCCTAAGGGTCAGTTTTTTCATTCAAGGCTTTAAATAACCAACTACAAATCCTCTATAAACTAGATTCATTTTATATAAGCTATGCCAACAGACCAAAAGACATTGAGTATTACTAGCCCCCTAAAAAGATCAACTAGTTGGACTAACCTATCCCTCCAGTCAGTCCTTTCAGAGAACCCCTCATCTAGTTCATCTCCCAGCGTTTCAAGTCTCTGCTTGATGTCGGGTATAGTCGTTTGTCCATCACCCTAGCACAACTGTTCTGCCAACTCAAAATTATCAAGGTAGATGATTAACTGGTCATGCAGTTGGTCAAGATAGTCATCAAGAAAGAGTCCAATCAGCTACACTTCCATCTGTTCAAGGCTCTGAAGCATATCCTTGTGGCCAATGAGCATCTCGACTGGCAGACTGTAGCAAGCATTCTTAGTGTAGAACTGCAATCCAACCCCAAAAGCTGGGTGAGTGTGTATTTAGTTGATTTTTGCTCCAAGCTTGACTGCTTGATTGGGAATAAGGGATGGCAAGATTTCATGGAGAAGCATGTACAGCCTCGACTCAGGATATACGGAGAATACATTTCCAACGTAGATCCAAATCTTCCTGTCGATATGGATGTGGATGATGATTCTGAGGTGATTCAGAGGTTCGGCAGGTCAGCCTACACTTACGATTAGAATAACGACAATGAGCTGCGCATAAATATTTAGGAGGAGGAGCAGGCCAAGTAGGTATAGCTGGACTTGGATGACCTGATGGACATGGTTAGCAATGAGGAGACAGATTGTAGAGAAGAAGAGAACGTTGATTTTCGAGTGGATAACTACTGGAGATTGCAACCCTCACAAAGTCTAGATGCATTATTGGAAGATCTTTAGTGATATTATTTATTAATGAACATGATATCAGATACATTAATTTAACAAGAAAGGATTCTCTACAAACATTCTTTTATATTTGATATGGGCAATTAACAACCATTAGATTTCGATCACGCTAACTGGAGGCCTCTTGCCCGCTATTCCTCAGCCGGTCGTAAGGTCTTTCGCCACTGTATGACTGGACATGAGGTTTAACTCTACTCCCATTTTGTCTTCTCCTAGCATCAATTGTCTCAGTAGAGAGATGTCCTCTAAAAACGCAAGCGTCTGGCCTGTCCCTTTGTCAAAGCTGTGCTTGCATTTGAGTGCAGAGTCTAGAAAGATGGGACAGAACTTCGAGTGTACTCAGAGCGGACCAATAGTAGCCTGTCTGAAACAAGCCTGCCTATATAACGTTGTAGAGTAAATCTGCTAGAAGCTCTCAAAGGATTTAAGGCCATCTATGAGAACATAGAGGAGGACTTCGGAGTCAATGCTAAGATGATCCATTTTAGTAAGGAGGACACAGTCAAAGTGTGGTTTAACCCCAACGCAGCCAAGAGTAAGCCCCTGCTCAAGCTTAAGGCTACCTGCCTCAGCCACGAAAACAACCTGGTGCAGTCGATTATCCAGACGTTTGAGTAGCACAGAATAGGGCACAGTGTGTGGGGGCTGTTTAGGGAGATGGATGATCTTTTTGTCTTCGACTCAGTGATAAATCACCTGGAGGGGTTAACTGACATTTCTGACTCTATCCAAGCCCAACCAATAAAAGTGCTTCCCTTCAATAAGATAGTTTCCACTCCTCTAAGTAAAGCTCTACTTCAGAAGTCAATGGGTGACAATTAGAGCAACACTACTCGCATCAGGTCCATCTAAAGGATATTGCTGGGTGAGCAGTAAAAAGCCCCTGTTCGATCCAGAAGTGCTGAAATATCTCAGCGCTGTAGCATCACCACTGCCAGCTGGTCAAATGTCTAGTTCCAATTCCAGCAGCAGCTGACCACAACCCCTACGTACAAACTCAGAAGAGTACCGAGGAAAATCAGACAATGAGATTTGGATGGTGACTGTTTGAAACAATGCATAGTCTACAAATATACAAGTATTTGAAGATACGAAGTTCATAAAATTTACTTATTGTCCATCTCCACCTTGAATTCATCGATATTAATCAAACTCCAAATGAAGTCCTCTTGGCTTTTGACTCTCTCCCAGTGTTGGTCTCAGACTATCCTTTTTAATCGCTCCATCAGGCTGTCGAACCATCCTTTTTGTTTGTTTGTCAGGGTAGAGGGATTCTGCAGCCACAATACCAGAGGACTACCACAAATACTGCATCACGTCCAAATCAGGGTTTCTTAGCAATCCTTTCAACAGAGAGAACAGCTCTTTGGAATACATCCCCTCTATAAAGTTCAGCTATTTCAAGCCCTGACCTATGCTTGCTATAGACTCTTTGCAAGTCGCCAACTCCACCAGCTGTAGCGGTAGACGCTCCACCCTCACTCTCTGGTGCCTGAGTTCATTACCGATCTGATGAGGCAGGCAAGTGACCTACTGGTAACGCAGGAGGTTGTGTCTGTCAGAGAAGAAGTCAATATTAGGGTAGAACACAAGCTAATAGCCAGGGTTAACGAAAATGGTTTTAATTCCGAATTTGCCAAAAGGGAGGCCAGCTTATTCCAATCTGGCAATCGTCCTATAGATTGTCTGGATAAGATACCAAAGTTCTTCTTATAAGAAGGTTCGCCCTGATTGAATCCAGTCCCTCTGCAGATCCTTGAGACTGTAATTGAAGTACTCCTGCAGAGCCTACAGGCTGCCTTGCTCCTCACAAAGCAAGTTGCTGCTTTTGAATGGCTAGTTTATCCAGATTACTCGTGCAAGGCTGGTGAGTTTGCAGTTTTTGATTTTGCGTAATTCTTCAAGCATGAAATAAAGCTTTTCACGGGTGACGCCAGTATACATCATCTTCCAGTGCATGAGAAAGTTATAGGGCTTAATTCTTTTGCGATACAGCCAGAGACAGCCAAAGCGAGGATCCTGCAGAGTCTGCACGAACTGGTAGCACTGATCTTCAATCACAGTGAGGGCCTTTTCCTCTTGCTAATTACCCATGCTATTATTGTAATGAATACTTCTTAGCTGGTAATAAAAACACTCATTTCATCTAGTATCGCCTTCCTTCATGGTACAACACTTCTACTCCTGCACTCTTGCTTGTTGTCCATTCCACTCCTCTCCCGTGCTTCTTGTTGTTATGCCATTTTCCTTTGTACGTCTCCATCTACCCCATCTTTTATCTCCACATTATCCCCTATCCACTCTTCTTTCCATTGCGATATTCTCCATGGTAAACCTTCTCCTCAACAAACTCCTGTCCCTTTCCATGCTTTCTATCAGCCTACCAGCCCCCGAGATAAAATCTACGGTCAGAATGGTAGAGGACGACAGCCCTGTCCTTGTAGATAAAGGCGCAGGCGTTGGAATACCGTCGTATGATAATCTTGGTCTAGCTGTGGTAATACAGCATGCCTTTTAGTTTGTCGCCGATCCATTTTAACTACTGTACTGTGCTTTAACGGACAGGGAATCTAAACCCGAAATTCGGCACTGAAGGTGGCTCAGGAGCTGAGAGGTACTTATCACCCATACCATCCTTCTTTTACTGTACCTAAGATAGAGTTTTTATAAGCTACTGGATGTTCAATCTGATGCTAGGATTCACTGTTACAGTCTGCTTCTTCAAGCCATCCTCTTTTGGCTGTTTGCTTTTGTTGTTTATACTGTTGTTGCTGCTCATCGACCCAGTCAGCAGATCATGCTGCTCATGAAAGTAGAAACTACCATTTGTCAAAATGTGACTAGTTCGTTGCACTCGCTCTCCTTCTCGACAGGCCTCCTCTTCTGGAGGGATTCTCCTCTTCCTTGACACTTTGAATGGCTTGGGAGGAGGATCTGCATCCTCTTCAGACCGTGAGTCTGTCTTTGGTTGGATGGTTTGAAGAGGGCGTTTGAAGGATGGCCTTTTAGGCACCTCAGAGTAAGTTTAGGAAGATGGCTTAGGAGTGTGCATGGGCAGATAGTAGCTTTCTTCAGGAAGGGCATTGATCGGTGTGCTCTTGTTTCCATGCCGCTGTATCACTTAATCCTGATCTTCATCCATCAATAATAATAATCCTTCTCATTCTCCACTTACTTCACTCTACCACAGAGGGCCACTCAAAAATTAGTCTAGCTACTGAAGGATACCTCCTTTCTTGTTCAAGATGAACTGGACCAGCAGTTCCTTGGCCCATCCACTGTGCTGGCTTCTACCTGCTGTAGCATATACTGCGGCTTGTTCATCATTGAAATCAAGTACTTTTAGCGCCTAGGGCCACGTAAAGAGGAGATACTACATTGTAAGGCTATCGAATTCCATATGTATCCTTTTTGGCTAACCCGAAATCAGCAATTTTACAATGACTTTGTTTGAGTAAGATGTTAGCCAGTTTAAGGTCATATTCCTTTGCCTAGTTCATAAAATCCAGCCACCACATCCCTGAGATATCGAAGAGTCTCCTCCTCAGAAATATACTGCTTTTTAAGCATTAGATTGGCCAGGTCTCCACCCTCAAGTTAACCTCTTCCTTAAACTTGCGCAGATCGATGCCTTTCATCGAGACTTCAAGGAGGTGAGATCATCCCTGCCCTTATAGACTGAGAAGGAATATCGGTGGCCTATCTGGTTACCTACCTAGTACGAATAGTGCCCAACCTGTTTTTGAGGGTTGTAAGTACTGAGCTGCCTTATCTCATGGATCATGACTCGTTAGATTAAACTTATAGAGCAGACTATTCATTTCATTTTGCTCACCTCGTGCCTCTTAGCGTGATCTGTTCTCTCCGCGTCAATGAAGAAGTGCTTCTCTTCTCGATCCTCCAACCCCACGTACTCACGAGTGTTGCTGCCCACGTAATTCTGCCTTGGACGCACGATCTTGTTTTCGGGATCGTCTAGGTACTAATTCCAGTGTGCTAGCCAGCCTGCAACTCTTGGGATGGCGAAAAGAACCACAAACATATCCGTTGGGAAACCCATTGCCTTGTAAATCACTCCTGAGTAGAAATCCACGTTTGGATAAAGCTTTCTTTCAATGAAGTAGGGGTCCTTGAGTGCGATCTTCTCCAGCTCCATGGCGATCTCCACCAGAGGCTCTCTGCCCGTCACTTCAAATACCTACTCAGCCAGTTTCTTGACAATCTTCGCACGAGGGTCATGGTTCTTGTAGACCCTATGTCCAAAGCCGAACATGAGTTTCTTCTTATTCTTCACGTCCTCGATGAACTCCGGATGTTTTCTTTACGGCCGATTCCTTCTAGCATGCGCAATACTGCCTCATTGGCTCTCCATGCTTGGGACCATAGAGTGCACCACAAGCACCTGCTACTGTTGTGAAAACATCCACTCCGCTGCTGGTGAGATGCCGAATGGCGGCTGTAGAGCAGTTAAGTTAATGCTCTGCATGGAGAATGAAAAGAATCTACAGGGCCCTGACTAATTTTGGATGAGGCCTGTAGTCCTTCTCCGAGTGCTTGTCCATCATGTAAAGGAAGTTTTACACGTAGGACAGGTCAGATCTAGGCATGTTGAATTCACGTCCAATCCGATGTCGGTAGGCATTGGCTGCAAGAGTTGGCATCTTACCGAGAATACGGAAGATCTGTGCATTGCGAATGAGTCTGTTCTTATAGACATTCTCACCTGCCAGAGCAGGATTTTGTTAAGGATGGAGAGTACTCATGGCTGCAAATGTGGAGCAGATCATTCCCATGGGATGTGCATTGAACCTAAATGACTTCATCATTTCAAGCACATCACTGTGAATATAGGTGTGAGTCATAACCTTGTGATTGAACTCCTTCAATTGACTGAAGGAAGGAAGTTGTCCTCCGATTAGTAGGTACACAACCTCCATGAAACTAGCCTTTTCAGCTAGATCTTCGATAGAGTATCCTCTGTACTCCAGGATGCCTTTGCCTCCATCGATGAAGGATATCTTGGAGGTGCAGCAGATCGTGTTCATGTATCCAGGGTCATAGGAGCGAATTACCTTTTCAGAAGCCACCTTGTGCAGGTCGCTCGACTTAATGTAGCCATTAGTGATTTTGATGGTTTCCTTTTTACCAGTGATGGAATTTTCAATGGAGAGGCTACCGGACAGTTCCTACAGTCTTTGCATGATTAAATTACGTCATCTGCATGATGTTAATGCATGACTTAATGCATGGCGTTAATGCACTAGTAAGAAAAGATAGGCAGTTAACATGACTTATAGCTGGAATCAGATACATTTCATTTGCTTTAACTGGATTTTTTGGAAGGTTCTATGGAGGAAGATGATATTATTTGATTACAAAGTTAATTTAATTCTAGAACCTTCTTTGCTCTATAAACTGTGAAGTTTAGAACATTGTTAACAATAACATGAAAAACTATTGGTGCCACCATTGCAGGAATAATATTCTTCTATCGAATGGTTCTCTCCGCTGCTCCTTATGCCAGAGCTAGGCTCTTTAACAAGTAGCCGAAAATTCCCTCCACCCAGCTCACTTCCTGCCCTACATCCACCCCAGCAACAGAAGAAGACATCCCCCCTCCTTCATATCTTTCATCATGCCTCTTCTGAATTAAAGCTCACTTCAATAAAATAAAGGAGTTAGTTAATAAATAGTTCAAAGTTTGTAAAGGACAAAGAAGGCAGATTGTCCGATATGTCAAGAAACTGGGATGGGAGTGTCTTTGCCCTGTGGACATGGGTTCCATGAAGAGTGTATAAGACCATGGCTGCGATAGAACAACAGTTGTCCAAGCTGCCGGAAACCTATTCAACAAATCTAAACAAGCAGATAGAGGGAGGAGTAACTACCTATAAGAATGTTCTTTTTGTGAGTTTTGATTTTACATTATCAATATCTGTAATGGTCATAATATTGCAGGCAAAACTTCTTAAGCTGATTAAAAAGTTTATCTTAGTCCGGATTTATTAAGAATCAATAATTTTTATATGCTAGCAGTCAAGAAGAACTAGCCTATCAAAACCACTTTGAAGATCCACCTGCACATGATGTCTCCACTCTACTCTTTTACCAAGTTCCTCTCCCTTGCACTCTATCAAAGTAAAATGAATGCCTTCGCCAGGCTCGTCAACCATGACAAACAACTTCGTCTCCAGAGAGACATCCTCCGACGATTTATCCACACTGCGCAGAAGTTGCGCAAAGAACTCAAGAAGTTCGTCCTGGCCTTTTGGGTCAAAAAGATCGGGGATTTCCGCCTTCGGGATAATCAAATCCAAATCCTATTTAACAAGCTGAGTGCGTATCACCAAGGAATAAAAAAGTTAGGATTCATGTGTCTTCGCAGCTTCGTTCTCTCAAAAATCACTACTGAAACTGAGAGCGTTGAGCTAAGCAAAAGGTCCTTGACTCCTCCTCGTAAAAGACATGCGAAACATCGCCACATCCACAATTTGGGACGAATGCTTTCATACTTACATCAGGCCAGATTGCTCAAAAGCTTTTTACAGCTGAAGAGGGTTCAGCCTCGGCATGTCAACACTGAAGGCTTTGACGTGTTGGATTGCTTCATGTATAAAAGAATAGGCGAAGCCTTCAATAGGATTAAATAGACGAGCAAGGTACGTTGGTTCAAGTACTGGGGAGAGAAGATGGAATATTACAATAATAAAGTGTCTATGCTCAATGCAGTTGGTAAGCTACAAGCCTTTTCTAAGAAGAGAGCCAGGATTTAGAGCTAATTGTTTGATCGGATTATCAAGGGCACACGCATTCTCAGAAAGGTACAATTTTGCGAAGAAAGGAAGCGGTTGTAAAACGCTTTTGGAAAACTTATTGCCAAGAGAATACCAAATGAAATAAGGTAGTCTCCACCAATTATTAGATCCATACCTGTATCTCAACCTAAGTCCATACCTAAATCTCCAAGACCAGTTTTAATATCACAACCTCCAGTAATAATTCTGCCTCCCCCTCCTCCTCCAATGCTGATCTGTCTACCTTTTCCACCTCCACCTCACCATGTGATTCAACGCAGATCCAGTCTACCAACACGCCGGCCTATCTCACTTTCACCTACCTTCTGTGCTCCTCATCCCTATCCTCTAGCAGAATCCCCAATGGGGCCTGCTGATCCTGGATTCTCCTCTTTCGGTATAATGACGGTAATGCATGGCAAGAACAGGAGATTGTCGAACTTGGATATAGCAGTCATGCAAAGAAGGTAGTAGAGCATCATCAACGGCAGAGCCAAGTCCACTTTTTGCATGAGACATCATAGTCATTTGCCAGCTCAGAAAATGATAGAGCCACATATGCCAACCCCTCTTAAAAGACCTCCCCTTCATCCAGCTAGTAATAGTCGTAGTCCAAATCCAATTAACAGTAATGGATTTCTCTCTAGATATAACCTAAACCAGACAATAGGGCACCCTTAGCGCAATGAAATCAGTTCGAATCTTGCTCATAACTATCACAGCCCAAATCCCAACTTGACAATAGGCCACGGCATGAGCAAACCTTTTTTCTTGAACTAGCAGCACCTTAAGGAATCAGTTTTCACAGTTGATCGATAGCTTAAGAGAAAGCAAAGATTCCCTTATGAAAATAGGCAAAGAAACCTTGAAAAAGGACGATTATCGTGGAAAGACGCAGAGCCCTGTCCCAACCCTGAACATTACCACCCTCCGATGATGTACAACAACTACAACCAACACCCAATCCCTCTCCTGCACACCTAAACCTAACCACCAGCCATCAACTATATAGACCACTTTTGCAGCGACAACTGCTTGAGGGATGAAGAGCCTAGACGTTTTGAGGAAAAGCCTGCCATGCGCGATTATGCTGAGCTAAAATACTCATACAAGATGGATATTAATCCAGTCTGTAGGCATGTGTAGGAAAGAGGGCCAGTAAGATGGGTACAATAAGGTGGTAGAACTCTGCAGAGTTCTCAAAAAGGATATGAATCGAGAGCACAAGTAAGAGATCGTTCTCCCCTACGAAGAGAGAGATCTAGATCACCAATAAGAGGGTTCAAGCTAATGAACTCAACGCAGCTAAGAAACTGATAAACCTAAATTATTACTATTTAGCCATTTATATCTTTGAGGGACAAATCTAAGCAATCACCTTTGCACTAATATTAGTCTCATATTCGTAAGGTAATAATACAAGGCTAAATCTCAGCCCCTGCTGACTTAGGCTGATAATTTCAGGATTGTATAAGCGTTACCTGCCTTCCTAAGTCTAATTCGATGAAGCTCAAGATTGTTTGATTAATTTTTATGGAAGGACTAACTTTGAGGTTCAAATTATATTTGCTAATACTAATAATGTTATTGTGCAGTACAACTCGATAATGAGATGGACTATATAGAGTGATGCTGCCCATTAAGATTATTGTCTTTACTAGTACATTGATAAAGGCTTTGCCCTTTAAAATAAATTCACCTTTAATAAATAAAAGTTATCGATGAACAAGAAACTGGGGTTTAGCTTCAACCGCGAGTCTAGGTTCAGAATGCCATCTCCTCTGTGCTCTTCTCATTAGGTGCAAAGAACATTACTATACTGGCTTCTCCAGCCATAGAGCTAACAAGTGCTCAATCGGAAAAGCCTAAAAAAGAGCTCCATTCAAAGCAAAGATAGTCCAGGCCCTGCCGCATACTCACCCAACGATCGATCCAAAATTCATGCCCACATTTTCAAGGGGTCCAAAAAAATCCCTTCTTATATTATTAAACAGCAGCTTAAGAACCCAGGGCCAATGGACTACCACCCAAACAGGGATGGAGACCAACCAAAATCATCTGCTTACACTATGCGCATCAAACTGAAATACCATGGCGGAAGTAACCTGCTGACCAGTCTTTTAAAACAATGCTAGAGACTATCCAGCCCCTGATAAATATCATAATGAAGGAGTCAACCCTGAAGGAAGTATTATTCTGAAACAATTCAGAAACAGCTATCAAATGCCCTTTGCCAGGGCTGACCGATTTCCTGCTGAGAAAGAGGTGTCTCCAGGTCCATGCAAGTATCGGTCATTTGACTTCTCCCAATAAAAGTTATATGTCAACTCGTAGCACAAGAACACTCCCAGGTTTAGAATGTCACAGTAAAAGAGACAGAGCTTGTTTGACAAGAAATTTATAACCCCAGGGCCAGGCTACTACTAAATCTGAATTTTACCAATTAATCTTATGCAGTCACTGGTGGTTATCAGCTATTGGGTTGGCATGGATCATTATTGAATTTATCTTTATCTAATTTAGAGGCTGGTCCTTGCTATCCACTGGTTCAGATTACATGAGGTCTAGGGATTCAAATCCTGCAATCACCCTCCCGAAAATTGTGTACTTTCCCTCCAGGTGGCTGAGTTTCTTGTAGGTGATGAAAAATTGACTTGAGTTCATGTCGGGACCTGCATTGGCCATCGCTAAAACTCCTCTCCTATCAAACTTGAGTGATTACTGGATCTAATCCTCAAAAGGTTGCCCATAAATACTTTATCCTCCCCGGCCAGTACCAGTTGGATCTCCACCTTGCAGGATGAAAGCCTTAATATTTCTATGGAAGATGGTATCATCATAATATCCTTTGGCAAGTAGAGCCAAGAAGTTTGTGCAGGTACGAGGACAAAGTTAGCAAAAGAGTTAAAGTTTGAGAAAACCATGGCTTGTTTGTAAAGTGACTGACATATGATTTACTTTAATTGATTATTCCCTTGTACATATTGTATTAAGAATCGGGGCAATTGAAGATAGCTACTTGCTTCTTACTCTTCAGCGTCAATACCCTCTACGATCACTTTCTTCTCTATTCTGACTCAAGCAATCACTTTACACCTTCAACAACTCATCTTCAACTCATGCTCACACTCCATCCTTCATTTACAACAAAACAAACATCACTACAAAATAATTCTGATCCCATTCATTAATCATGTCAACATCATTTTGTTAAAACCTCTTAGATCTTTGTATAGCTAAGGGAAGCAAGTATGAGTAAGAGTATTAAAATAAGCTACTGCAGTAGCATGATTAGGGGTAGAGGTAAGAGTTCCAGAGTCAATCAAAAGATATTAAAAAGGGGATTAATCAAATCATCTTTTCTTGCCTCCCCTCTTGCCCTTCTTGGGTCCTCCTTTTTTAACTGGCTTGGTCTTCCCCTTCTTACTAACCTTCTTGGCAGGGGCAGCAGCAGCGACAGGAGCAGAGACAGCTGCAACTGGTGCAGGGTCAGCAGGCTTGACAGCCTTCTTCGGGTTCTTTTTGGATTTGGAAATCTTATTGTTGACTCGCTTAGGAGTAGTCTTCCTTTTGGGTGCACTCTTCTTAACCATGATTGTTATATTGACTGCGAATCTATCCTTGGAATTTATACTCGCTGAGATGCGCAATTGATTCTGATTGGTCGGATTCATTACCCAAGGATTTCCTCTCACAACTTGCTGTGTTGCCTGTCTTCCTTGTTATACAACCCTTAGGAGTCCCTCTTCCCTGTGGTAATTGTGGAAGAGCGTGGCCGACACTTGACCCGTGAAGAGGCGAAACTCTATTTTTCGATCATGAGTAGGGTCCGAACTGGATTTAGCAGGAGGAACGAGGTACATATCCATCAGGTGGAGCTGTTGTCCTTCTGATGCAGATTTGGCGGGTGGGGACTCTTTTTCAGTTTTAAAGTTTAGGATGTATCATCTGAAGCGGTCCTTTTAGCTTTAATTCTTTAGCCCTTCAACTGGACAATTTACGAACCATTCATGCTATCTCCTTGCCGGTCAAACATTTGTTCCCCTGTACTTAAATAACTCACTTACCAGTCTGACAGTTTTCTGTCCTTGTTCAGGACAATTTTTTATCCTTTTTCAGAGTAGAGTGGATCAAGCAGCTTTCAAGCAAATGGTTGTACAGAAAGATAGCCTGTCCCTAAACTTGTTTTCTGATGGTTTGGTCAATAGGTTAACAGGCAGCTACCGAATTATTTTAGGCAAATAATCTTTGCTTTCATCAGCTATAAAACTATAGATAAAAATTGCGTGAGTCTTATTTGACCTGTCATCATTAGTCATGCTAACCTTTGGAATAAGCACCTGGAAATGGAATGTTGAAAAGTAATACACCTTCCTTGCATTCAAGTGAGTAACCAAACCATATCGTTTTAATGCTTACTAACAAACCGATATCATTCATTCTTACAAAGATTGCTCTTCAGCATTTGAATAGTCGATGCATCTGTTAAAGGCTATTTCTGATCCTGATCCATTGATGATTTAAGTATTCTAGTCTTTGATATTTCAACCTCAAAAACAATCTCCAATTGGTTGGCGAACACAAACAATATGAAATTAACAATTGATACTTATCGATCTTTTGAATTAGCATAAGAAGCATTTGATTTAATAGAGATCACTCCTCCTAAGACTCGTTCAAGTGTGCCTAGCCATTTCATTGTTCTGTACAGCATTAACTTACTGTTCCTTGGCATGAGAAATAATATTTACTGTTGTTCAACCCTGAAATTAATCACTGTCAATAATCAATTAAGCTAGAACCAACCAGAAAACTGCCAATGAAAGCCTGTACCGGTAGCTAAAGTTTGCCACTAATTAAACAGCTCCTAAATAGTCAACAATCAGCTTGAGAAGATGAGAATTACCTGTGCTAGTCATAGAGGAAATTTGTAGACAGGCTGTTATGAGATTGGTAGGTAATGGACGACTAGACAGGGCAGACAAGAGCTGCAATAGTTTAGTGGCAGAATGGAGCGTTGCCATCGCTTCGACCCGGGTTCAATTCCCGGTTGCAGCATTTTATTTAATACATCACAATCACACATCCACAAAGTTAGTCTGTTATAAATGGGCCATCCATAACAGTAATTCATTTTCTTTCTTTCTTCTTTTCTTCTCCTCTTGCTTCTTCCCTTCTTACTCTCGTTCTTCTTCTCGTAGTCATGGCGGACCTTCAACTGACCTCAGTGCATTTGAAGTACAAATTGTCGATGGCCAAGATCTTACCTAGATTAATATTAATTGAAAGAATCGTTGTTACTTGATTCCACTGCGGTCTGTAATTCATTACGCTCATTAATCTTTTCTTCTGTAAGATCTACTGTTTGAGCTGCTTCTCAGTTGACATGGCCTCTTGTTTGAGCTTATCGAATGTCCCTGCGCTATGATTTCAGCTAGTCGTTGTAAGTTTGAGAGTGTGATATCCAGCCAAAGATATAGGGGAACTGGTCAGGGTAAGCTTTCTTAACCTTTTTCAGGTACTCCTCATAGTTGCGAAGAGAGGCTTTCTTCTTCTAAAATCTCTCTTGCCGATTTAGCTACTTCTCCTGGTTCTAGTAGTTCATCTTTTACTTCTACTAGCAGTCTTTGTCCAGTCTTCTTCTTCTTGGTCTCGTTTTCTTGATAAACTGGCAGAAGGAGATCAACTCTACCTGGATCTGAGGTGCCGCTTTGGATGTTTTCTTTTTGAACTGCTCTTCTTGCTTCTTGAACTTCTTATTTTGGTTTTGAAGTTTTAGTGTATCTAATACATCTTGTGACGCTTTTCAAGCAGTTTGGTATCAGAATTGACTGTCTTGAATAGCATATGGACAGCAGCTTACT
Source organism: Lipophrys pholis (assembly GCF_963383615.2). Classification (NCBI taxonomy): domain Eukaryota; kingdom Metazoa; phylum Chordata; class Actinopteri; order Blenniiformes; family Blenniidae; genus Lipophrys; species Lipophrys pholis. The sequence goes on from NW_028292247.1 coordinate 22,206, forward strand.
TGTGCCAGTCCTATTTCATTATTTTACAATGGCATTAAACAAGTGTATGTACAGATCAACCCTCCACCTCTTCTTCCGAAGATATAATTCCATCCTTGTCCCTCAACCAGGTGCGTCCCTCCTTTACTCTGTTCTTGAACTGACCGCGAATTACTCTATTCTTTGGCACCACTCTGAACCAACCATCTCCTGTGTACAGTCGGGCTGGATGGTACATAATTTACGGCCATCCATGACTGTCAGGACATTGCATCCCATTAGGACAGCTAAATTACAACCTTTCCTACAAGTTCCAATAGGAGCATGTAACTGGACGGTAAGTGTACTGTAAGGGGTTTCTGCGGAAGTCAGTCCAGCTGTGTGCATAGACGCAGTCCTATTCAGGATGTAAATTCTGAAAGGGACAGAACACAGTTTTGAACATGAACGTGAGGAAGTCTTAACCATCAGGCCTGTACTTATGCAGAAGGGTGATTCTCAGTTCATGCTCAGAATGAGCCAAGTGACAGAACGCACGGTTCATGCACTACAAGCCCTAGGGACACAATCTCTTACGATAATTGCTTTCATGGAACATCATCTCATAGTTGTTGTGACATTTGGAGCAGCTGTCTTCTCTTGGGCAGGATTGCTTCATACTCGCGTATGGACAGATCACGGCCTCAGTCACACAATCCCTTCGTCTGTCCTAAGGGGAGTGATGGTCGGGACAGGACGAGTAGCAATGATCTTCAGAACGGAGACATTGATTGATTTTGAAGCGGGATAGATCCATGGCAGTGTATATTACTGCACAGTGACTTTCGAAGCAGGAGTGGGTTTCTTCGATGTTTATAGATGACTTTTTGGAGAGCATTTCATTGTGAAAGACCTTCCTCTCGCCCGTCTCTTAATCGAAGTAGGTCTTGGTACGCTTCTTATGGATTTACATAGTATTCATGAGTGAACAGTAGGAAATTGATCGCTTGTTGGCCATACGAGACCATTACGCTCTCTTTGGGGTGCCCAGGTCAGCTTCCAAAGATGAAATTAAGCAGTCCTACAAGCGACTCGCACTCAACTACCACCCCGATAAGAACAAGCATCCTCGCGCCATCGATGTCTTTCGCAAGGTAGCCAATTCATACGAGGTGCTCAGCAACTAGGACAAAAAAGCCTACTACGACGAACACGGCGACAACCCTCCCAGACAGAACCGGCATAACAACCAAGACTTCGAGGATGTGGATCCTTTTGTTTTTTTCAACATGTTTTTCGGTGGGATGCAGCCCCATCCATATCATCAAAACGGCAACTTTAGACGCTACTAGTTCAGGTTCGGAGATGGCCCTCGCTAGAGGCGGTAGAATCCCAACCCATGGGTTTCTACTTTCCTGCAATATGGGATGCTTTTCTTTTTACTGCTGTCTATATTCGGCTCACCTCTAAGCAGTCTATTCTAAACCCCACCTGCCGTCTCCATGTCTCCATGTAGCGCAACAGCCACTACAACCATTCCATGCGCTCAAACATCCTGCAAGTGCAATACTACACGACCAGATAGAATTTCGAGCGCAGTCGCAACCAAAAAGCTAAACAGGAGCTGGACCAGTAGGCTGACACTGTCTGGCTTGAACTAACTCGCAAGAATTGTCAGCAGTCCCAGACAAAAACAGAGAGAGTTGCTGTACCGAGCAGATCGAGCCTTCATTGAATCGACTCGAAGGCCTACCAACGTGAGGCAACGAAACTGGACTTATCGAGCTGTCGGCAGTTCTAAGATGCACTGCAAGGACATGAGAACTATGTACGGAGTCTGATCGGTTTGTGGTGGTGAATCAATGATTGTTTAAGACTGGTTGTTCGATTGAATAAAGGTCATCGTTGGGTGATTCCTTTTCAAGGGTGATTTTCCTGCCTCCCTACAGAACGAACACCTTCTGCTGTTTACCATCTACGCTCTGCATCTCCTTGATGTCCTTTATCGGCAGCAGATCTTTATTCCCTGTCATCTTGTTCGTCTCGTACAAGAATTTGTCATCAAAACTGTACTAGTTATTGTAAGTGGCAGTTGTATTCGTCACCCATCTCATTTGGCTTCTTCTCTCCTATTTCTTGCTGCAGCAGCACCACAGCAGGACCAGCAACAGCAAGGCAGCCAACCCGCCCAAAAGGCCCCACAGCCAGAGCCATGACTCCTCTCCACCTCTAGGAGCAGCTACAGGACCAGTCATTACTTCATAGGGTTCGGTCAGCACACAGTCCTTGGCATCTTCACAGATACAGTTGTATTTGTCAAGGGCACACAGTTGCAGTAAGCAGGCAGTGTTGTTTTAGCTTTAGAACTCAGCTGCAGCGTCGGCATCATCGTTGTAGAGGTTGAGAAGGCTGTTGAGGTTGGTGGCGGTGAGTGCTGAGGTATCTGCAGGCACTCGGATGGCGGGTGGGTATTTCGGAGTAGTTTGGCATTGTGCTGGGGGTAGTTTTCTGCCTGTTTGAAGACAAGCCCGAGCAACACAAGCATGATTTATTTAAAAGAGGGTTCTATGCAGCAGTTTGATTAGAGGGATTAATTGTTCATTTATCACCAAGTTATTTCATAATCTACCTTATTATCCTATTACCATTACCATGGACAAACTTCGCATCATCGATCGCCCTTTCCTCAACCCTAAACCTTTCAAACGCCCTCTTTCTGGCCTGCCTTTCAACAATCTTAAATTCGGCATCCTACGCCTGGACTTGCAACGCACCCGCAATGGTAGGCACAGTAATATACTAATACGAAATAGCAGCCGGTTCTAACAAATAACAAAAAGGACAGAATCAGAAAAGGAGCCTGTCAACGGAACACTGGAAGAAAGGAGTATTTTCAGGAGAGGGTCTAAGTGGGTGGTGAGTGGGTGGAGTAGTGAGATGATGTTATTTTATTTTCAAACTGGTAAAGCTAGGCCTACCCAGTTAAGACTATTAATGTTGTTCAAGGGATTAGTTCTTTTTTCAGTAAAGACACCCAATTATCCTCACCACGCATAATACTGTCTCTTGATGGATTAGTAATCGTTGGTAAGAATGATTCATAAACTCTCTCGCCTCCTTCAACTTATTGCTGAGTCAATCAAGCAATATAGGACTTCATAATACCTCAATGAAGTTTAACTGCTTTTTGCAAGTCATTAGTTCAAATTGTATGAAGAAAGGTCCAGACTGGGGGGTACTAGGATTCCAGGCAGTAGGAGTGGATAATGTTACCAGTCTGCTCTCTGTCATCCTCAAGGAACAAAAAATCTCTCCCCCTTCAACCTCAAGTGCTAATTAGGCCGATCCTGGTTACGTGCTCATTGTCATCAGGTTTAAGCTTTAATCCATAAAAAAAGGTGAACCTCAGGACAACGAGTACCTGTAGAGACTGCCACTCCTCCTCTAAAACAAAAACGTAATCGAGACTGCACTCAAAGAGGCAGGTTTGACTGAGCTTGCCGTCCTGGAGGAAGACCGGATGAGGAATGTGTTTTATTACCTGTGGGGGTCTCTGGCAATGGTCGCCAGTCCCTTCTAGCTGCAGAAAGAGTTCAAGATGCTGGAAGGTATCTGCTTGAATGAGAGTGTGTGTCTCAGAACAGTGTGCTGGACATGTCGATGGCTTATGGTGGACTAAGTCAAGCGGGGCTAGAGTTGACTGACTTGGCTGTCTAATTTGAGAAGCAACTCAACCTGAGCCCCGAGTAGAGTTTGTCCATCGAGTCACCGATAAAGAGGGTGAGTGATGAAGCTGAAGCTATTAGAGACTTGCTACCCATCACAACAACAATAAAGTCCTGCTGCAGGAAATCATCCAGCTTACTGAAAAGACCATCCCTAAGTACGTCACCTCCCTCAGTCAGCCATTCATCTCCAAGGTCGAGATCATCGTCCGAGACTCCAAGTACATCTACAAGTCGGATGGAGGGTTCCAGACCAAGAAGGCGGCAGAGCAGAGTGCAGCCCGAACCTGTCTGGCTAACCTGAGCGATGACCCTGAGCTGAGAATGCTGGTTTAGTTCTACCGAGCGGACAAGAAGCGAAAGGGAGCATTAGGATGATAATAAATAATGTTTTTGTAAAGGTGATGCAGGTACTAGGATAGATTATTCTTCTGGTTCAAATAATTAAGCTATTAAGCTATAAAAGAATAAGATCATGGCTACTCTTCATACTCAGTAGGAAGTGCCTCTTCTTGCATAGTGGCTACTAGCTGACCGTCTACTCGCCTTCCCCACTGAAACTGTCTATGGACTTGGTGCTCTTGCTTATTCAGAGAATGCTGTTCGCGCCATCTTCTAGGCCAAGCGCAGACCCCCTCTCAGACCCCCTCATTGTACACTTGCTTTCACATGAAGAGGACCTTCAAAATAGTCAGGCTCAGAGCCCCGAGCAACAGGAGGTTGTTAGTCTGCTGGCAAAGAACTTTTGGCCTGGTCCTCTCACTATTGTGCTTCCGGGTCGCTGGGGATATTCTACCCAAAGTGCTGAGTGGAGGTACTGATTTCGTTGGCATAAGAGTGCCAAGTCACCCTCTTGCGAGACAGCTACTGGCAGCTGTGAAGGCCCCCATCGCAGCTCCGAGTGCAAACCTGTTTGGGACATGTGAGTCCAACCCTAGCAGCACATGTCCTTGATGATTTTCCGAGACAACCCAGGAGTGAAAATCCTTGATGGGGGGGCATGTGATTATGGAGTAGAGTCAACAGTGATAAAGCTTGATGTATAGGCATAAACTATCCTTCGACAAGGCGGGGTTGACCAAGAGAGTCTGCAAAAAGCGAGTAAACTGCCAGTCGTTAAAAAAAACCTTGTTAAAACCAAGGAGGAGGCTATGTAGGCTCCTGGACAGCTACTGCGACATTACGCACCCAATCTACCTTGCTACCTGCTGACTGAAGGCGCCGACCAAAAAGGCCAGACTGGAGGAGTCTGCCATCCTCTCCTTCAGCCACCATTTCGACCATCTCAAGGACAAGGCTAAGACATACTATCTGGTTGGTTAGTACTTCAACAAGGACGACAACGAGGAGAAGTTGCGCAGCTGGATGCGAGAACTCTATGGGCTGTTGAGAGTGGCCGAGAAGCAGCCAGTGGAGCAGGTAGTGGTGGCATGGTCAGGTCCTGAAGAAGGAGTGATCTGGGACAAGGTGTTCCGGGCTTCAGAAGGGAGGAGAGCATCTTGGGCGAGTGTACATAATGATTGAGATATCATTTCTTGCTCTTCCTATCCTTCAACCTTTTGTTGATCTTGAACTCCTCGTACAGGAAGGCCCTGAGAATTCGATCCCTCACGCAGCAGCCGCACAGAACCCCTCCGTAGGCCCTGGACACCCTCTTCTTGGTCCTGGAAAGCAACCTGTAATTGTGCGAGTTCCGAAGTTTGGGGAGTCCGGCTATACGCTTACCGCAGTCACAAGATTCATAAGGAGCCATGGATACCTTTGGAAGTGCTTGCCCAGGTACTGAACGACAAGACGGTTGCCTGGAGTCTTGACCTTGGCCACTTTGTTGGAGCGGGTGTTGTAGGAATGCCTCCTGCGATAGGTAACACGCTGTACCATTGTTGATTTTATGATTATCACAAAAGTCAGGATCTACAAATCATCACATCTACTAAATGAAGAAAGCTTGTATTACTACTCATCAAACCTTGAAGCTGCTTAATTGCCATTTTGTGATCCTCTTCTGGCTCTCGTTCACTGTGCTCCTCTCTGAGTTCTGTGGCATACTTGAAATGGGGGTCGGTTTTGAGAGTGCGAGCCCTCTGCCAGCTTTGGGAAGAACACCTCCTTGCCTCGTTCACCCTTGGGAGGAGTGAATTGCAAGGGCCGGTGTGAGTTCAGCCAGGAAGACGCCCTCTTTATGAACGGTTCTAGGGTCGGCCTTTCTCGTAGCCACAGCTATAAGGGCTCGGGCAGCTTTTTGCTAATTGAGTGGTGTCGGAACATGTTAGCGACTTGGTTAAGGAAAGTGGGTTAGTCCTTAAGGAGGGTCCTCCAGAGTCTCAACCTCCAACTTGTAGAAATCCTGGTTTGAGCCATACCACCAGACATCCTCCGTTGGTAGGGTCAAAACCAATCATATTCTCGTTGACAGGAAAGAGAAATCCCATGAACTTGGAGAGGAGGTTGAATCCAACCAGAGCATCTCGCAGCCATGTAACGATCTCATTATCATTCAGACTGAAAGGAGCATGATTCAGCTTACTAGTAGCCAAGCCCTGATCAAGGGTTACCTTCACGCCCTGGTACTTGTTGCAGGATGAGCTGCTACTAGCCTAAGACCAATGCATCAACGGGGGCTACATGTGGAGGCCGTGAATTCCGGAAAGTGAGAAGTGCCTTGGCAGCTTGAAGAGGTTTCTCCTCTGGGTAGTAGATAGAGCGCTGCTGCAGGACTCGGTTAGTGGCGAGGTCAAGGTATGTTCGAAACTGAGGAGTATGGTCAATGAGCTGATACTGGTCAGAAGGGAGCTAACAATCCTTGACATTTCCCATGTATTAACTAATTAAGAAGAGATGGAGGTTACTACCTGATCCTAAAGGGGATCGTAAGATCAAGAATATCAAGCCTCCACCCCATCAGATGCTTGATCCCGAACTGTTTTATTCCATCCCTGCCAAGGAAATACCTGACTGGCAATTGCTCCTCAACTTCCTATACAGAGAGGGACGAGTAGGCAAGGCATAACTCATAACTCTCATTCAGAACGTCACCGAAATCCTTGGCAACGAATCCAACTGTTTGGAGGTTTATGACCCGATCACCCATCGTGGGGGGATGTGCACGGGGCAGTTCTACGACCTATGCAAGATTATCGAGCTGGGAGGCTCACCAGAACAGAACAAGTACCTTTTCCTGGGGGATTATGTAGACCGTGGCTCTTTTAGTATCGAGATCGTTATCGTCCTCTACGCCATCAAGATGAATTTCCCCCAAGAATTTCTTGCTGCTTCGAGGCAACCACGAATCGAGGCAGATGACCTCTTTTTTTAACTTCCGGCAGGAGTGCCTGATCAAGTATGACCAGGAAGTCTACGACTTGCTAATGGACTCCTTCGACAGATTGCCTCTGTGCTGCGTCCTCAACAACAACTTTTTTGCAGTCCATGGTGGCATCTCCCCCTCCATACGCAGCTTCAGCGATATCGGTAAAATCCACCGCAAAAGCGAAACCTGGCAAGGAAGGCATGCTGTGCGACATGCTGTGGGCGGACCCTTTGTAGTAAGGTGTGTTTTACAACGGGTACATAAAGAACAGCGTGCGAGGGTGCTCCTTCTTCTACAACAGAGAGGCAGTGAAAGGCTTTTTTAGAGAGGAACAAGCTGCTGAGTCTGATAAGGGCGCACGAGGCGCAGATGGACGGGTTTAAGTTCCACTGGCAGAAGGATAAGAAAGGGCTGCCTTTAGCAATAACCATTTTCAGTGCACCGAATTACTGTGACTGCTACAGCAACAAGGGAGCTATAATTAACTTCAAGAACAACATCGTAAATATCAAGCAGTTCAACTACAGCCAGCATCCGTACCTCCTCCCCAACTTCATGAACCTGCTGGACTGGTCACTGCCCTTCGTCGCTGAAAAGGTCAGTCAGATCTTCCTGCACCTTCTCAAGCCCTCACCAGAGGAGTCCAAGTCCCCTGAATTGACAGGCTGAAGTCGAAGATGATAGCGATAAAACAAGATCCTGAGCATCCAGAAGAAACTAAGAGATGAATCTGAGGACATAATGAAACTGGAAGGAATGTGTCCTGACAACGGCATTCTGAAGGGAGTGTTGCTGGACAAGATCCCAGTGAAGGATGCAGTGGAGAGGTTCAAGATGGTGCTCGCAAAGGACCAAGCCAGTGATAAGATCCTGATTAAGCACCATGATTACGTCAATTCATGTCATTGTAATTTAAGTCAGATGCTGTTGGAGTACTTCATCTGCAGGTTCATCTCATAGTCAGCATAGTCAGACAGATTGAACCCTGACCCCTTCGAGTAGTCCTCTTGTACCCGGCGGCTGAACTACTGGGTGACTTAATTCTGCTCGAACACCAGCAGGTTCGAACACTTGCTTTCCGTCCCACACCCATAATTGTAGATGTGGATGGATTGGCCGTGCTCCTACTGACTTGGATAGATAATGGCATGGCCATGATTATCTGATGTCTTTTCATCCGCCACGAACTCTCCGGGCCTGACCACCGTCACTCCCAGCACCTTCACCAGTCCATGCGTGTCCAGCAACTTGGCCTCGATATCGATATGGAGCAGAGGCTTCTTGCCGATGTTGATGAAGCTGCACTTAACAGCGTGAATATGGAAAGGAGTGCAGGTAATCTACATTTAGGATGGGGCGAACGAGAACTTTTTGAAAGTGAAGTTCTCATTACAATGGATCACCTTGCCAGTGTAGCCTTGGTGGATGGGGAACTAGTTTTTCCAGGGCAGATAGGGGAAGAATCTATCACTGATTGTTTTGATGGAGGGAGGGCCAATGGGCAGCGTCTAGAAACCTCTCGGCTGCCTTGATGTCAAGGCGTGAGTAGCCGGGCAGTTCCTCCTCAGCAGCAGGCACATCAGTGTTCATGGCGACAATCATTATAAAGGATTATTATTTTAGAATTAATATTCAACATTTCTGGATGTGAACACAATCCTCGTATTGCAGTTGATTCGTGTTGGACTGTCTCTAATTTAACAGCCAAGGTTTCAATCTCTTCTTATGCGAAAACCATCTCAACAGTGCTGCAGTCAATTCATGCTGGACTGTCTTTATTTTGAATAAATAGGGCAACGTTTCAATCTCTTTTGTCGTGAAAACCATTATTGTATGGCAGTCGATTCGTGCTGAACTGCCTCTGCGGATGTTGGTTGGCAGTGGCTGTTAGCAATTCCTGCTGCCCAAATAAAATTATTATATGTCGTATCTTCACTCCTACTACGCAGTGCGTCTCTTCCTCACCAGCCTCCGCAACCCTTGACATCGAACGAGACCTCCTCTAGTCCAGAAAACTAGCCGATCTAGAACGCACTCGACTGCAGGAGTCCATCCTCGAGAAGTAACGGCTCTCCAGGATCTAGGAAGAAAGACTCAAGGCCTAAAGTGCAGAGGCAGAGTACTACCGTGTCAAGGAGGAAAATGCCCGTCGTCTTGAACACCAACGCCTTGAGCGTGACAGGCTGGATCGTGAGAGATTATAGGCAGAACGCCTGGCCATTCATAATCAAAGGCGGGAGGCTGAAGAACGCTAGAGAAGGATCCAAGAAAAAATGGCCTAGCAAAGGCTGCTGGAAGAAGAACGTCGCCGGATCGAGTAAGAAAGGATTCACCTCCTGGAAAGTTAGAGAGCCAAGCGTGCTGATTAAGAACGGCTGAGGCTTGCTGCAGCTGGAGAAGGAAAGGGGAGAACATTCTGAGGCAGAAGGCTGAGGCTGCTTAACGTGAGAGGATGAGACGAATTGCTGTTGAAGAGGAGCGGCGTGCAGCTCTTGAGGAGTTGTAGCGCAAGAGAGCGCTGGTAACATCAGCTTCAGCTCTAGAAAGAGGCTGAACTGGCAGCATAGATGCGAAGAAGGAAGGACGAGGCCATTGCTGAAGACCTGAGGAGGAGCAGGGAACTAGCCAGAGAGGTGGCCATTGCAGAAGAATAACGAAGGGCAAGAGAGGCAGCCAGACAAGCCTTCATCGCCTAAGATCTAAGAAGGAGCAGATAAGTTCTGAGACAGACTGAACTGTAAAACTCCATCCGCAGGTCCAGAATAGCTGCAGAAGCAGCCAGAGCCAGCTAGTAAAGGCACATGCATGACTACTACCAGAACCTGAGACGATCGAGGGAATTGGCTCGTGCAGCTCAGTACGAGGATGACGTCCGGAGAAGTCGAGAGCGCGAAAACTACGCCTTCAATCTGCGAAGAAGTCGAGAACTGTCAATCGAAGAGTTGCGTGCCAGCCTAAAACGACAGCGCTAATCATAGCTGAACACGGCTCTAGCTTAATCCTTCTACAGAGACAGTCTGCTGCGCTGATGAATCCGAGAATACGATCAATATAAAGATTCAAGCCTTAGCAAGTAAGCTTTTGGGACGCATCTCGATCACTCGCATGTTTTCATACTCCCCTTCGAACCACCTCAGCAGCTTCACAAACCACTTCGAATTGCGAGCCTCCCACTCGTTTCGGTTTATTTCACAGGCCGGGACAACCAGCAGCTGACCTGCATCGATTGTGGTCAGCTGCCGACGATCCACCTCGTACCCAACCCGCTCAGGGAACATCGCCCCTTGCATCTCAACTATTAGCATAAGTGAGGCAGTGCGTCTGTAGTCCGCATGGTTGATCTGCTTGCCACTGCCGTCGAACATCTTGTTGTCGAACTGAGTCTGTTCGAGGATGATCTTCTCGTTTGACTTGCAGTGGTAGATGAACTCCTGGACTTTGGCGCGAGTGGACTAGCCAACCTACTCCTTGAAGACGATGGTCACTAGCCTGTGGATCTTGTTCAGTTCACAGAAGATCACTTCAAGGTTGGTGTCGCTTGGCAGAAGAGTGTCCTGCTGGTTGAAAACATTGTTCATGCTGTGACTCACTCCGCTTGAATACAGTCCTCCTCCTACCTGGCTGCCAGAAAAACCGCTCTATTTTCGACACCTCCTGGAACACCATGCTCTTTGAGTCATCCTTCCTGATCGGTGAAGGAGGTTCATACCCCATCAGCTCAGGCTCGTTCGAGTCGAGCAGTGCCCAGCAGCAGTCTCCTCCAGCGAAGATTTTGCACACATTCTTGCCTGCCAGGTGGACGACATGCTGGAAGTTTGTTCTAGAGCGATCTTCTCCGATTCCTAGCTGGCCAGTTTCACCATAGCCTGTGACATACACGTCTTTGCTCTTGGTCAGGATGACCGTGTGGAACCACCCAGCAGCTACTTTTATGACTGACTTGCCGAGCATGCTGATAACCATCGCAGGTTAGGCCATGTTCTTGGTGTTGCCTAGACCCAGCTGTCCCGTGTGACCCATACCCGAAGGTGAATAGATGTCCACTGGTGAGTCATGATGATCGAGTGGCGTCTCCCTGCGGCTAGTTTGCACACTTCGAAATGGGTGCTGAAATCGTTGAAGAACTAGTCAGCCAGGACTTGCTTAGGCACCTTGAGGTTGATGCGCTTGGGCTGAGTGGTATCGATGAATTCTCCATAGCCGCATTGACCGAGAGTGCCTTCTCCCCATCCAAAGGTCTCGTCGTTGTCAGTGACTGCCAGCGTATGGTATCCTCCGCACTTGGCGAGCTTGACTTTCATCTTCCTAAAGAACTCGATCATGCAGGGCTGCTCGAAATCTGCTTTGGAGGGCATGTCCCAATTGCCCGTGGTTCTTGTGCTGTCCTCCTCCACCCCAGCTGTACAGTTCCCCATGCTCTGACAGAGCGATGGGAGTGGAAGTCTCCACAGTCAATGTACTTGATGGGCCTTGTCCCCAGACTCTTGATTTCGGAAGGCTTTCCTGACCGCTGTCCGACCTTGCCATGGAGGGTTCCTCCCCAAGCGAACACCTTGTAGTCACTGAGCAGACAGATGGGTGTGGTAATCCCCACAAGCCACCTGCCTGACGATCATGTCCCGCAGCCGTATGAACCGAGTGATGTAGGTCTGCATGTTGTCCTAAAGGCCGAGCTTGCCTAGAAGAGTGGAGCCTGTGACGTAGAGGTGGCCTTCAGAGTTGATAAGGGCGGAATGATCCTTGGAGGAGCAGATCTGCAGAGGCTGACCGGAAAACCCCTTGGCCTCCTTAGGCAGGTTGACAGCCCGCGTGTTGCCGATGGAGAGCTGTCCCTGGTCATTGCCGTCCCCCAGCAGTAGGCAACAGCCCGAGGCAGGAGGATGTCTTCGCAGAGGTTCGAAAATACCGTCCATCTTTCAAATAATGAAGCTTGGATTGGTCGGAAATAAGAAGTGTCCTTGTGAGGGAGAGTACCCTTACCATGGACTCATCGCCACTCTGCGCAGTCAGGAACTCATCCACCTCCTCACACCAAGGAACGCAGCAACCAACTCACCTACTACCGCATCCGGAGACTGGAAATCGAGCACTCCAACCTGCTCAAGGCCCCCCCCTGCAGCACTACAACCCCATCTCCGCACTCTCCCATCCTTCTGGTCAAGGGAGCCTACATGCCGGTGCTGGGCTACTACCGAGGCGAAATCATCCTCTACCGAGTGGATGGGCAGCTGCTCACTCATTATATGAAGTACAACGTAGTGCATGAGTCCTCCCTTCTGAACAAACTGAGCAAGGTCTTCTTTGATGACGGTCTGCTTGACTCTTCAGAGACTGTTGAGACAGGGCTCCCCTGTCCAGCAGATCAGAGTCTTTGGAAAGCAGCTGGCCTATAGCTTCAACAAGCAGTTCAACCTTGACCCTATCAATTACAACCAGAAGGTGAAGCGCAAGCCTGTCCAGCTGCCCTCGCACCCTCTCTTCGCAGCCACCAAGGATGGTATCCGCATCAGTCTTGTCGTAAAGCCACCCATCTGCCATTCGGCAATCCACCAGGCAGAGAGCCAGGTCCTGCTCTACCTAGTAACCGAAGAGCACGAGCTACTCATGCTGTAATTTAATGACCCCAAGCTGCTGCTCAGAGTGTAGCTGGACATCGGCGTGTCTTCTCTGACAGTGCTGCAAGAAGGGACTGCTAGGGATAGGGCTGGAGGATGATTGCGGCATGCTGTTCAACTACACAGAAGACAGATATTTGTCCTTGGCTGGGCCGAGGAGCTACATCACTAGCATGGGCATCAGCTAGGGGAACGTGCTCTACTCCAGCTATGATGGCACCATCAGGATGCAACCCCTCCACAGCACGAAATGGCAGCATTGGGATCGTAGTCGGGTGCTGTCAATAAGAGAGCAAAAGTAGATGTAAAAGGGGGTTCTGGTCAAGGAGAGGTATTTAAGGGAGGGACACGGCATCAGCCAGCTAGTGATAGAAGATCGTATTTTGATCGTGATGGGGACTGACTGCACTCTCACAATAATGCTCATCCAGGACTCTGAGCCTGCACCTGAGCTGGACAGCAAGGAGCCAGAGATGCCAGCTTAGGGTTGCTCAGCACTCAAATGAATGGATTGACAAGGCCTCATTGCCATTGATTTGTTTAAGTTAAGCCATGCGAGTTGATTAGCTTGACGTGTAGCCTGATCAGGAGGCTGGTTCTCTAGCCACCTTGCTCTCCGACCCTTCTCTCTCCACCAAGCTTCAAGGGTACGTCACCCTCCCTAATGACCAGAGACTCCTCATCGTGCGCAATCTATAGCCAGTCCTCAGCTAGGCCAAACTCACCTCCCAGCAGGAGCTTAAAGAGCTGCTGGGGATGCTGGTAGTTGCCTGACCAGGAAAAGGACCACAGCGAGGAAGTGCAGCACGAGTTCATCGAGCAGATGGACACACTATATCGCTACTGCAGCCGCATGGAGGGGCTGGAAGGCATTTGGGAAGAGGCCTTGCTGCCTATCCTGCTGAGATCAATGACAGGCAGCAGCTTCACAGCCAAGACCAAGGCCAGTCGCAAGCTAGGAGAGGTGCTGCACGAGGCCAAGAAAGGAGACGAGAAGACAGCAGAACTGATCCTCAAGAGTGTGCTAGAGATGGCGCATGACTAAGAGAACAAGTCCAACCGACTAGTGGCGGTGCATATGCTCAGTCAGCTGTCAGACTGCTTCGGCAAGGATCTCTGCGAGCAGTTCATCAGCCTTGAAATACTGTCGCTGGGAGAGGACTCAGAATTGCAGATCAGAAGGGAGGCTGTCCTCCAGCTACCAGTCGTCGCCAAGGTCGTATCCCCTGAATTCTTCGAGTCTCGCTTCATCCCCTTCTTGGAGAGGAAGGGCAAGTAAAAGTACTGGGGGGTGAGGAAGGCATGTCTTTAGGTGCTCAATTAAATCCTTTAGCACGCTTCCATTGCAGCTAAGTAAGGCCCTCTCCTCAGCCTGGTTTAGAAATGCCTCAATGACGACAATCGCTGGGTTAAGATGGAAGCCTACAAGTCCCTGGCTAGCTTCGTCTACAAACTGAGCAAACTGCATGAAGGGTTGTTTACCAAGTACTGCGAAATGACTGACTCATCACTCTCCTCACTAGCGGATGGGTAGATCAGCTATGCCTGTGCGTACCACCTTCCTGCAATCCTCTACACTTACGGGAAGGCACTATGGCCACGACTAGTGGGCACGTACATAAAGCTGGTGAAGATGCAAGACATCCGGGTGAAGCACTCCCTGGCTAGTTCGATCCATGAACTAGCTGGCATTCTGGGTCCATAAATAACTGAGAACCACTTACTACCGGTCCTGTAAAAGCTGCTCAAGGATCCAAATGACAGGGTGTGCTTGACTGCCAGTCGCAAACTGTACGAGATACTCGACGTGTTCAAGTCTCAGGACAAGAAGGAAGCCTTGTTCGACATCTTCATCAACCTGACCAAGAACGAACGCAAGTGGAGAGTGCGAGAGGCCATTGCCGAACAGATGGGGTTCCTCTGCCAGGTCTATTCTGCAGAGAATATCGCTCGGTTCATCATGCCGACTGCCTTCAGCCTTTGTAATGACCGGGTGGCCATAGTCCGGAACAAAGCTGCTGCTAAGATCAGCCAGATCCTCTAGACTTTCATCCCTGGCTTGGACCAAGATGACGACCCCCTGTGCTCCACCAACCGTGCCATCATCATCGAAATTATCAAGGGGTATGCTGCTAGTCCCAATTACCTCCAGCGAGTCATCTTCATCCGCATCATCGAGCAGATTGTCCGCTATGAGCCCATCTTCTTGGAGCATTTCGCACCCATGCTGGCAGCAATAGCCATGGACCCGGTCGCCTCAGTGCGCATTTCGCTGGCTGTGACTCTAAGCAAGAGGCAGGAGAACAGCTAGAAGGTGCGAGAAATGTTGATGCAGACAGCCAGGATGATGCGCGACGACAAAGAAGAAGTCGTGCGAGTGTAGGTAAGCAAGTTTCTTGAATGCCAGTAATGACAGATAGTATATGACACTTACAACATTGATCAGTTTATTATTTTAAGTGCTGTCCTCAGCACCTTGCACAGCTTTTCTCTTTACCTTTTGTCGACTCCTCCTTGCCATCCCTGACTAGATTTAATCCCCCTTTCTACGGCTAGCCCCTATCCTCATGCAAATCCACCAGCCGCTCGATGATTTCAGAGAACATCTCTAGCACTCCATGTCCAGTCACTGCAGAGATCGAGTAGAAGCCTTCCTGCTTCAGATCATTCTTTATGAAATCGCTTATCACCAACTAAGGGATGACTTTGGCACCCAGGTCCTGCTTGTTTCCAGCAATTGTCAGCAGACACTCTCCTGGCTCAATAATCTACGAAATCAGCTTCAGCCAGTTCTCTAGCGATTCCATGGTCAGTTTGTCAGTCAAGTCGAACATCAGCACTATCGCATTGGCATCTCGGATGTAATTCAGAATCAGAGACCGGTATCGTTCCTGGCCAGCAGTGTCCCACAGTTTAAGACGGAAAGTGCGACCATGTCTGTGAATTACCTTCACAAAGAAGTCAACTCCGATTGTCGGTGCGAGTGCCAAAGGGGTGCTGGTCTCAGCAATGTAGCGGTTGATGACAGAGGTCTTGCCGACTGCATGGTCGCCAAGAAAGACGAGTTTGTAATTTTGGATGGGCATGGCTGATAAAAATGAAATCAAACAATCCGGACAAGCTGCTGACCTATCTGGTGATTAACGAAGTCTTTTGCTGGGGAATAACTATTGCAATGGTTCTGTTCGTGGTTACGTAAACACATCTATTGATCCCTTACGCCATCATGGGTGCTTCTCTGACGTTGGGGTCAATCCTAATCTACGCCTACTACATGTGCAACCAGGATCTGCTCCTCCAAAGCTACATCAGCTCACTACTGTCCGCCTGCATCACTCCTCTGATCCAAGGCACCAAAATCAACCGAGTAACCTTGATCTTTTACCTGCTGATTCGGGTATGCTTCACCAACCTGCCGGCTGGCTATTGCGGAGTGATAATGGATTTGGAGGGGGCCAGGCTGGCCTGGATGGTCGAGGTGTATGCCTTTTCCTGTGTGCTGGTGTTGATGGTGGAGGTGATCCTGCTGATCTTCTGGGAGTTCAAGCTGTCAAACGACTAACACAGGGACGGTCAAAAAGACAAGAATGACTTCATCGAGTAGGAAGAGTGATAATGCAGATTTAATATTCTCATTTCCATGTTTCGACGCGTCACCAGGAGGCTTGAGCTGCTCCGTCTCCAGCCTGCTCGAAGGTGGCTCTTCACCATCTTCCTCACCTTCTGGTATGTATTCCGCTGCCTGCAGTATGGCTTTTTCGCAGTCACCTATTTCATGTCCCTCTACCAGCTATTCCTCCTCGTGCAGTTCTGCACTCCCTCAGGATTGCCCGACCCAAACGACGAGTAGTTCGAGATGCCATCGAGTGCAATGCTGACCAGCCAATGACCAGTTTGACGAGTTCGTTAACGATTAGGATCGACCACTGTTGCGCAAGATTCCAGAGTACGACTACTGGACCAGTTGTACAGGGATCCTATCTGTGGGATTGGTATGCACGTACCTACACTTTTTGAATATCCCGATATACTGGCCGTTCCTGATGGTGTACGTGTTAGGACTGGCACTGTACACGGTGCGAAAACACTTTTTGCACATGCGACGTTACGGCTACTCGATAAAGGATTTCCTGCGGAAGGGCAGCAACAAATGAGAATAATATTGGATGATGTATAAACATGGTGTTTGCAGTCACGACGAAGATTAATCTGTTCCAGTAATTAATTAACGCACTAATTTTAAATAACTTTGTTCTACATGAATGAACCGGCCTATCGCAGTCTACGCAAATACCGCACTCTCAAGGTAGTAACAGCTGGTAACTGGCTGCGGTTAGACCCTTTCAAGGCCAGCCCAGTGCCAGTGCCCATGCTGCCTCCAGACCGGATCCTCCTCAAGCGAGAGAAAGATTACCGCAGAGATGAATGGATCCAGCTGCACTTCTATTTCAAACACAACAACCTCTCTCTCAAAACGATAGTGGACAAAATAGTGGTTGCAAGTCGAACCCTTGACGAACAGGCCAAAACTGAAATCGTCAGGAATATCGAAGGCTGTGAATTTTCTTCTTTCATTGACTTTTCGAAATGTTTTGTCCACGCCTGCTCTGCGAAGGTAGCATGGCGATACCTCTACCTCTGGTGCCATAACAACTGCAAGGGCAAGTTATCTGTCCCCTCTTCTAAATGGTCTTTACCGACTGATGGATGAAATATCAATTAGGCAGCAAAAAAAGCCCATCCAAAGATGCAGGACAGTAAAATTTATCAATCGAAAAACATATTCGAGGGGGGGTGATGGTGAGCAGCATAAGTTGTTCAGAACCACATCTGGCAAATTCCACTTTTGATGCAAGTGATACAGCTGTCCATTTCATCTACATTACATTCCATCTATTCTATTCGATCAAGCTCACATCTTTAGAATCGCCTTGTACATCGACTCTCGTAGCTTATCTCTGTTCTAGTGCATGCTGCCCAGTCGGTCCAGCTTCGGTGACTTTTCATAAGCCTTGCTTACTCCCATCGTGTCCCCTATGAAATACAAATGCCTTAGATCGTTGTTTATGCACTCGATCCGCCGCTAGTCGAACTTTATATCGATTTCTGCTGCCTTAGAACGATCCCTTTGCACTGACAATGATCTCTTGCAAAGTGAACCAGCTTAATATCGAAGTCCGTCTGGATAGTCTCAGTGATGTAACGCTTATACTCGGTGCCTAATTAGGAGAGTACTGTTTAACCCCATGCTCCAATCGGTTCAGTTCATGCAGAATTGTATCCAATCGGTCATACACATCGTTAAAGGCCAGAGGAGTGATCTTGCCCTGAGATTTCAGCTTTTCTTCTATGGCCGTCTAGTTGTCCCGGAAGCTCTTTTCTATCATACCCATGAGGTGAGTCTTCATCTGGTCATATTGTGCACGTAGTTTGTCCTGCATCCTAGCGAAATGAGCATGAGCAAATCCTTCCATTTCATCCCTCTGTTGCTGAATCTGGGACTTTAACGACTTTATCAGGTCCATACATTAGTACTTCGCCTTCGGAAAGGTGGAATCGGCAGTCAGTTTAACGACGGTTTCTTTGACATAGTGACGGGATAAGGCCTAATTGTAAACATTTTCTTCGTGTCTGTTGGAGTGCCTGTACTAACGCACTCCCGCATGTCCGGCATTGGATCTGTCAGGCTGCTGGTCGTAAATCTGGCTGGAAGTGTAATCCTTAAGGTAATCGTTAAGACTTAGTCTCTTTGCCATTTGAAATAAATTATTTTATGTCGTCATTCCTGTTTCGACAAATTAACCTCACTCTTCAAGTGCTGTGAGTAGCGAGTCATTCTGGTTTTGAACCCGGGCCGTCCATCTTTGCACCTGGAGCAGATGAATTAGCGGACCAAGCAGCTCGGGCCTCACTAGTGCTTCCTTCGAATTTCCAGCGCATTTATAATGAAAACCAATCCTTGCAGAACGAACATTCAAGCATATCCTAGCCCTTGATATAAGGTCGTTTGCAGACGCAGAAAATGCTATCTGGATTCTTCTCATCATTCAGACGGATCTACTACTCTTTCTCTTTTATCGCCCTGCTCCAATCCTGCCTGAGTTTCGGCCCTTCCATAATAAGCTACCTGTGCCAGTACTGGTAAGCGTAGAAAGGCGCGTATCCTTTATAATAAAACCCTTGCCAGAGAGGGTCGCTTAAGGGAAAGTGCTAAGGGAATCTGCGCATGGAACAAGGTATGGAAGTGGATACTATCTCATAGCCTGACTCGGTTTTCTCCACAGTAAGAGAAATCGACCCCCTTGGTTTAGAGGCTCGCTATAAAACCTTTTGGTAAAGGTTATTTGGCTCACGGTTGACTGGCTGTCGCGTCTAATTCTTTCTGACCACCCAATGATGGTACCGAGAATTATCGTAAAAATTTTTCACATTGGTCAGCGCGGATTTCAACTACTCGTCCACCTTCTTACAAGCTCGCTTCCTAGCCTGTTCAACCTGCAGCAAGCGATGCTCGTGACAGTAAAGGGAGAACTTTAGGTCTGAATAGGGGTTGTGCTCCAGGTGGTGCCCTGCTCTTCTAGCACACTATGGGTGATACATCGCCTGACAAATATTTAGCCCGCACTTTATCGCAGCCCCTCTGGCCAATCCACAGACTGCACAGGGAATTTTAAACCGGCTTTCAGGAATGGCTTCCACATTTTTAAAGATGGTCTAACAAAGACTCGCCTCATTCCACAGTGCACACGAAGTATGAACCCAGACATGTTTATCGTAAGGAGGAATCATTTCCTCTTAGTTGCCAAGGGGCAACAAATAATACTGCGAGTGCAAGCTAAGGTACTACTCGTTCAAGGGAGGTATTTATAACTCATGAGTTTTGTCCTCCTCGCAATAGTATGGGTTTAAAACTGCTGAAACAGGGTCCTAGAGCTCAAGAGTAGATTTTCGTAGTGACCCGCCTTTGAGACTACACAAGAAGCAGGAAAGGTGTTGACCTTTGAGCCCAAAGCGTCTGCATAGTAGGCACAGAGTAGACTCATCTCTGGTTTAGGACTACAGTCGATCACATAGATCATGAAATGGTGTGCCGCACAGCTCACAATAAAAGATAAATCCCTCTGCAAACTCCCCCAAAAAACAGACCTGGCAAGGAAGGCTTGTGGGTGGCTCTATTATCTTATCCTGTCTGTACTTCTAGCTGTTGCGTAAGTACTAGATAAATCTTTCTTCAGCAGGGTAGAGGCCTGTGAGTAGGGATTGAGCCAAATTATTGTACCGAAAGGGACAAACTGGGTGAATTTAGAGGCTAGGCTGACTGTCTTTGAAATTGGTCAATCTGTTCTAAAGTAGGTCTATGGATTGAGACAATGACAAATCAGGCCTGAAATATGCTGACTCTTTCATCATGGTTTTGACCTTCTATAGTGTTTTTCCTGATATATAGGGAAAACTAAATTAGGAAGGCCTTTACTTGCCAACCTTGTCTTAAGCAGCATCTTCATGAGCATGAGATGCTTTAACCTTTTATCCACTCTTCTACTTTTCAGAGGCGTCCTTTTCTTAGTTCAATTACTTCTACTAACAATATTGTGACTAAGAATCCTACTCCTTTTAATACAGGCCTAGCTCTCTTTATACCTTTTACTATAAAGCCTTCTTTCCTTTGCCAACCTGCCCAGTACTATTCATTGCTTTCGCACGGTGATGGCCTAATTTTCTCATAGGAGGTTAAAAATCATATTACATTTGAAAGGCCTATGCTGCAGCCAGTCTCGCTTGGTAGAGCTATTACACAGACTGGCTTTACATTAAGTGTCCAGGCGAAAACTAATTTTCAATAGCCAACCACAAAGCCTGTGGAGTGAACCCGATTCCCAGAAGGAGATTACTGATTTTGGAGTGTGCGACCATGGTGTCCCAGTCCATGGCGAGCATGGTTTTTCTGAGATATCTACTGTGAGAGAGGGTAGCATGAAGGGATTAGCGGGCTGGACCTTCCATCTCTAAGTTTAAATTAGGGTAAAAATATGAATCGATTCAAAGAAGACGTTAACACTATCATCCATTTGATAAGAGAATTTCATATAAAACAATATTAATGGAGGCTATCCAGGACCATCTCAAACTAGCTATTCTTGGCAATGTTGACTCTGGAAAAAGCACTCTCGTTGGAGTCTTGACCAAGGGGACTGTAGATGATGGGAGGGGATCTGCACGTCTCAAGGTCTTCAATTATGCACACGAGGCCGAAACAGGTCGTACCAGTTCCATTGGCCATTAGGTTATGGGGTTTACCCACGATCATGTGCAAATCATTCCAGACAGATTCAACCCAAATAAAAACAAATACTGGAAGGAGATAGTGGAGAAGAGTGCCAAGGTAGTCTCCATTTTCGACCTCTGTGGACATGAAAAATACCTGAAGACTACCATTCATGGACTGACTGGTCTGCTACCTGATTACGCCCTACTAGTTGTGGGATCCAACATGGGTATTTCCCGGATGACTAAGGAGCACTTAGGAATCGTTCATTTCCTGCGCATCCCATTCATAGTCATAGCGACTAAGATTGACATCTCTCCAAAAGAGATTTTCGACGAGACCATAAAAAGCGTTTCTCAAATCGGCCGTTCTAGCATAATTAATAAATTACCTACACTGATCAATGAAAAAACCACGAATGAGGAGCTTGAGAAATATGCATCCCTCATGCCAGCAGACAGGTTGATGCCGATCTTCACCGTTTCATCCGTCACTGAAGAAGGAATACCTCAGCTGCGTAGGTTCATTGCCTTGCTTTAAAATCGGGACAAAATCTGCCGCCAGATTGGCAAACCTGATGATAAGATGGAATACAACATCAATGAGATTTTTCTTGTGTCAGGAGTGGGTTTAGTAGTTTCAGGAATCATCAAGGCTGGAACTGCTCTGCTCAATAAAACTGTTTATCTGGGTCCTGATCGCATACAAGGATTTCGCCAGGTTGTAATAAAAAGCATTCATGTCAGTCGCAGTCAGCGGGATGTGGCCGTCGCTGGAGAATACGCTTGCTTTAATATAAAGCCTTTAAAGGCTGGAGAAAAATTGCTACGCTCGGACTTTAGAAAGGGTATGGTTATGCTAGAAAATGAAGTAAAGCCTGAGTGTTCTTTTGAATTTTAAGCAGAGGTTCACGTTCTGCATCACGGTACAACCATCGAAAAAGGCTACTAAGCTGTAATCCACTCAGGTGTGATCAGACAATCAGCCCATTTGAAATATATCAAGAGCAGTGACTGCCTCAGAAACGATGATAAGGGCATAGTCAGGTTCAGATTCTTATACTCTCCGTAGTACATAAGGTAGGGTTGGGTATTCCTTCTACGAGAAGGAAGGACGAAAGTGCTGGGGACAGTGACCCGCATCATTTTGGAGAAAGACCTGAGCCCTGAAGAGATGGAGGAGAATTTAAAGTTAAAAAACAGGCAGAAAGGAGGCAAGAAGAAATAATGATTTGGTCTCACCCTTATCATTCATTACACTCAGAATGTAGGAACAGTTTCTGCCCTGCTCCTCTTTTTATCGGATGTTGCTTATCCTAGTCACGAGCTGTCCAGATCTGCTATGGAGGCATGCAGGAATGCTCAGTGAATAAGGGCTTACTCTCGTCAAGTTAGTATTTGAGTTGATTAGGAAGAGGTGACTTTCCTTCCTTTTGAAATTCGTATTTCCTTTAGTTTAGTGGCGATCTGCAAGTGTTCCTTGATCTGCTGCGGTTGGTATTCTTTGCGATCTGTTCCAATAGATATTGTTTGAGCTAGTCTTACGACTTACCATCACTCTTCCTGAATTAGTGCTAAGGCTAGTAGATATCACTGTGGTTTTGCTCTTTGTATCTTTGCCTTTATCTTTACCTTTACCTTTACCTTTATCTATAACTGGGTCTCCCCGTTACCTCCTAACTTCGATTTTATTCATACTCTCTTTCTTCTTCCTTACTGGGTAAGACCATTTGACCAGAATCTTTAACAATTCTACGGTCAAGCATGCCACCCATTTCACGATAGGCTTGAAATAGAGGCATCGACTCCTTTCTTTTCTATTACAAAGCCTGTTCAAAGTTGATGTCCTATTCCTGAAAAAACTACTACTTTCGCACAGGCCTAGGTTTGTATGGTAAATAATCGTTTCTTCGATCATCGATTTCTGTTCGTTCGTGCTTGTCTGATTGGACTGCTTTAGGTCTTAATTTCTAGGTTTGTTGGTCGTCTTCGATGAGTTGGTCTAGGTTAGCCTTTATGTTTTTGAAATGGACTTGACTGAAGTCAAGGAACTTAACTTTACTCTCACTAGGTGAGCCTTCTTATATTAGCAGGTGTTTAAGTCTTTCTTGCTAGTCTTCAAGAAGATGTAGTTTAATTCGCAGTTGTTTGGCCTTAGGCTAAAATTTCTAAAGGCTTAGCTCAAGCTGTCTGGCCTCATCAAAGTAACCGCGTTTCTTTTTCTTTTTGATCTCTTGGATCAAAATAGATTGCTGATCTGTCTGAGTGAGCAGTTCATTTTCCTGTTCCTTGATAAACTCTTTGAGGTGGAACAGAATCAATTCGGGTCGAGTTGAAGACTGGAACTGGCTCTAACGGGGATGGGCAGGTTTTCTTGTTGTGTAAGGGCCCGAATTTTAAGGAAGGTTACCCATGAATAAAAGATTAACAGAAAAGGCATTTGAATAACTTGACGCTAACAATCCATTGCAAGGTTAATAAAACGAACACAATGATTATTGTTATTCATTTGGTATTAGGACATCACCAATTGAAATGAGCAAGTCTGGTTGATATTTAACATGCTTGAATTAGAAGTATGGGTCTTCAGGGTAACACACTTGGTTTGTCACTATCCTACACTTCTTCACAGGGGTCTGTATACAAATATCGATATTCCAGTGGGTATGCCCGTAGCACCAGACATCCACCCCTTAGAACAAATGCTTTGGCAATGCTGTACCACTAATTCCCATATCCAACTCAAAACTCTCTGCCTATTTATCATCGGGTATTATGCGTTTATCTCTTAAAGGTGCATGATGGGTAAGCACTATAACTTTACGTTCTTTTCACACATTGGCAATTTACTTTTCTAACCAGGCCAAATCACCTTAATGTCGTTATATGCATTTGTCCACCCCAAACCCTTTGATTTGATGGAAATCGTTTAGAACTTTTCGACTTTAAGGAGTTACCTTGCTCCACAGAGTGGTTCCAAGCACTGTAATGTTGGTGTTAGGAATGTCGCGTCTGGTGCGGTTAAGAAAATGAAAATTGGGACATGACTTTTAAAGATCTTGCAAAAAGGCTTAGGCCTTTACAATGCTACCTCTGTAGGATTAGTGATTTCCCATTACAAACCATATTTATTTAAACTAACTCTGTTCTCTGATGAAGGCCTAGAGATATTTTTGTTGTTTGGGCAAGCAGCACAAATCCAATATCTCCACATAAAGCTAGATAGGGGCTCAGCGACCGGTATGTCCTTGAATATACCTTAACGGAACTAAAGGTGAATGTCAGAGACCAACTGGAATTGCTAAATTCTCCATGTAATTAAATTTTGTTTGCTTATCCTTGACTCTATTTGATACAAAAATATCGCTACCTGCATGTCCATTATCTCCCTGCTGGGGTTTGGGTTGGGGTGGGGTTGGGGTTGGGGTTGGGGTTGGGGTTGGGGTTGGGGTTGGGGTTGGGGTTGGGGTTGGGGTTGGGGTTGGGGTTGGGGTTGGGGTTGGGG